>NC_064808.1:6041113-6046052 GCF_023721935.1 Panthera uncia | reverse complement strand
GCACGAAAATGAGTTTCCTTCTTTGCAGCCAGCTTTTTTTTTTTTTTTTTTTTTTTTTTTGCTTCCATAACGGATCTTTTATTTCCCTTGGGGGTTTTTTTTTTAAGTTAGCTTTTTTTTTTTTTTTTTTTTTTTTAGTTTGAGAGAGAAAGAGCATGTCCAAGTGGGGGAAGGACAGAGAATCCAAAGCAGGCTCTGTACTGTCAGCATGGACCCTGATGTGGGCCTTGAACTCATGAACTGTGACATGACCCGAGCAGAAGTCTGACACCTAACTGAGCCACCCAGGTGCCCTGAAGTTCTTAAACTTAAGATTTGAATCGATCAGTTATGAACCCACTGAGGTATCCTTAGCATTTTTTGGAACAGTCTGAAAGCCACTGTTACCTACTAGAAGCCAGTGGCCTAGACCATTGCATTCAATAAGTAGGCAGGGTGCTCTAGGCTGGGAATTTTGGTAGCGACAAAGCACATCCCCTGTCCTCAGGCTTTTACACGGAAGTAGGCCAGAAGCAGAGGGGGTAAAGCAATGATCGTTGGTAGCTGAGTAGTCTCTAAGAGAAAAGGAAGTGAAAAGAAGAAGAAATGTAAAAAAAAAAAAATGCTGTAGCAGGCATAAGAAATTTGGGAAGGGTTTGCAAGGGATGAGATTTAGGATGGGACATAGAGGGATGGAAGAAGAATCAGCCGGTAGAATTGGGCTGGGGAGGGAAGCCTGTGAGAAAGGCAGAGAGATGGGGACTGTCTGTGGCCCCAGGCTCCCATCAGAGCTGGCAGTGGGGGAGGGAAACGAGGCTGGAAGGCCGGCTGAGGTTGAGGGTGGGAAGCACTCTACTGCAGGTCGAAGTGTCTACATCCAGTTGCTAACAATAGGCAGGACTGAAGGTTACCGAGGAAGGGACTGGTATTAGATCTTGAGTCAAGAAACTTGAATCTTGCCAACAGGTACCAAAACCAAGAAAAATTAGTCCTTTTTCGCCCTAAATCAGAACTGGCCCCAGGCAAGTAGTTACCGCTACCTGGACAGATCGACGTGAGACCAGCGCTGTCCATGGTAACAGCTTTTGTGTGGCTTAAAGCTTTCATCCATTTTTCTCACAACCAATCCGTGAGGGGTGTCAGCCCTATTTGGTACATGAGAAAAGCTGAGACTGCCTAGGTCAAGGTCAGGAGGGCCTTGAGACGCCAAGCCTTCTCTCCCGTGCCCACGCTGCCCAGACGCTCGTCAGGCCCCAGAGGCTGGCGGCGCCTCCGGGACTCCCGCCGGGTCTTGACTCCGCCTCATAGCCCCTCGCACTGGAAGCCCCGCCCCCAGGAGGGCCCCGCCACTTCCCCGAAGTCCAATGAGACTTAGCTGGGGGAGGGACTGAACGTCATTGAGGGCCAATCTGATTGGGCCTGGGCGGAGCTGCGGCGGGTGGGAGCTGAGCGGCTACACCGCGGTCTTCCCAGCCGGGGGAGAGCCCGGCGCGGGCGGCGCGCACGGGGCCCTGCTGTGCGCGCGCCCGCCGCCCGCCACCCGCGCAGCCCCTCGGCCCACTCCGCCCTTCGGGTCGTGGCGCCCGTCCCTCCCTTGCTCTCCCGTCGGCGCCCGGACAGGGGGCTCGGGAGACGAGCCTAGCCGGGGCAGGGGCGGGAGCCGCGGGACGAGCGCCTGAGGTGGGTGCGGAGCGGGAGACAGGGAGGCAGGGAGGCCGGGCGGGCGGGCGCCTGGGTACGCCCCGCCGAAGGACCCCGCGTCGAGGTGGAGAGAGGTCGGCCAGGTGGCGGAGCCCGGCTCCTGGCCTGCCTCGGTCCCAGGCGCTCGGGTCCGCGCCCTAGTCCCCCTCCCAGGCCACCACCCTCCCCTCTGGGGACACCTCGTCCCTCTGGCTGCCTGCGGCCTCCTCACCCGTCTTGCTGTTTGTCGCCTGTGCACCTGCCTTCTGGGCCTTGCGCTCGCACTGCCTCTCCAGGCCCGCCCCGCCCCCCGTCCCCCCTCCCGCCCCCCCCGCAGTCTTACCTCCTCAGGACCCAGCACCAAATTAGCCTGGTTCCTTCTGCTCCCATCCGTCCCTCTTTGTCGTCTGTACACTTGTCACCTCAACTCTGTTCATCCACTCTGCCCCCTCCTTCTCCCCGAACCCCCCCCCCCTTCCCAACATCCAGCCCAGTCCATCATCCCTCTCCCCCTCCCAGGGACTCCTGCCCCCAGCCCTGATTGTCCCCTACACCTGCCCCACTCAGCCCCAGCCCCATGTCCTCCCCCATCCATGCTCCTTTGTTGTCTCTGCAGCTGTCCCCTTGGCTCTATCCATCCTTCTCCCTGAAACTCTAGCCCAGACTCCTCCGTCTAACCAGTGAGCCACCCCCTCCCCGCTTCTGTTCTGCCATCCCTCCTGATCTGTGCCCAGCCCACGGTTCCCTCAGCCTAGCCACCCCCTTCCTTCCAGCCCAGCCCTCTGAACACCTACCCAGTGTACCCCCTCACCCTCTCCCAGCTGGCCCAGTCTTCCCCGGGGTCTCCCCTACACCAGCCGATTTCCCCGTCCTCATCCATCCTCTTTTCCTGCCTGTGCTCCTCTCCCATCCTCCTGGCCTCAGCCGGCTGTACCCCCGCTCACTGTTTCCTCCCCCGACAGGTGCCGTGGAGAAGCCATGGAGCTGACCAGCAAGAAGAAGCTGCACGCCCTGTCCCTGGCCGAGAAGATCCAGGTGCTGGAACTGCTGGATGAGTCCAAGATGTCCCAGTCGGAGGTGGCCCGGCGCTTCCAGGTCTCCCAGCCCCAGATCTCACGCATCTGCAAGAATAAGGAGAAGCTGCTGGCGGACTGGTGCAGCGGCACGGCCAACCGGGAGCGCAAGCGCAAGCGGGAGTCCAAGTACAGCGGGATTGACGAGGCCCTGCTCTGCTGGTACCACATCGCCCGGGCCAAGGCCTGGGACGTGACGGGGCCCATGCTGCTCCACAAAGCCAAGGAGCTGGCCGACATCATGGGCCAGGATTTCGTCCCCAGCATTGGCTGGCTGGTCCGCTGGAAACGCCGCAACAATGTGGGCTTCGGGGCCCGGCACGTACTGGCGCCTCCGTTCCCCCCCGAGCCACCTCCCCCAGGCCCCACGTCCCAGGCCCAGCCTCCTCTTTCTCTCAAGGACTTCTCCCCCGAGGACGTTTTCGGCTGCGCCGAAGTGCCTCTGCTGTACCGGGCAGTGCCCGGCAGAGGGGGCGCGCGCGACCGGGTGCAGGTGCTGCTGTGCGCCAACAGCAGAGGCACCGAGAAGCGGCGCGTGTGGGTCAGCGGGCTCCGGGCCGCGCCAACGTGCCTCTTCGGGGTCAGCGGTGCGGCTCTGCCGGCCTCCTACCACCCCGACCTGGGCGTCCCCTGGTCAGAGTGGCTGGCCCAGTTTGACAGGGACATGGCGCGGCAAGGCCGACAGGTGACCCTGCTGCTGGCCGCCCGGGTGGCGGAGGGGTTGGCCGGCCGGCCCGGGCTCCGCCACGTGCGGCTCCTGCCTCTGGCCGCCGACGGCAGCACGCCTTCGCTGCCCGGCTCCGTGGTCCGGGCCTTCAGGACCCACTACCGGCACCGCCTGCTGGGCAAGCTGGCTGCCGTCCGGAGCAAGAGGGCCGGCGCCTCGCTGGCCGAGGCCGCGGCGGGCATCACCGTGCTGGACGCGCTGCACATGGCGGCGGCCGCCTGGGCCAAGGTGCCCCCCCAGCTCATCGGGAGCAGCTTCGTCCGGGAAGGGCTGGCTCCCTGCAAGATGTCCCCGTCCCCCGACCAAGCCTCCGAGATGCCGCCGGTCCCCGGCGGGCTGAGCCTCGAGGAGTTTTCCCGCTTTGTGGACCTGGAGGGTGAGGAGCCCGCGTCTGGGGGGTGCAAGGAGGAGACGGGCACTGAGGACGAGGCGGGGGCCGGAGAGGACGGCCTCGGGCCCCTGCCCACCAAAGCCGACGCCCTCCGGGCACTGGGCACGCTGAGGAGGTGGCTGGAGTGCAACGGCACCTCCCCTGAGCTCTTTGAAAAATTCTACGCCTGCGAGGAGGAGGTGGAGCGTCTCTGCGGCTCGTGAGGGGCCCCCCCCTTGCTGCTGGCCGGGCTCCCCCCCCCTCCTGTTTCCCATGGAAACGCCCTCGCTAGGAAGGCGGGCTGGAGGCTGGGCTCTTTCCCGTGGAAATGGAGCTTCGGGAGAGGTGTGGAAGGGAGACAAGCGGTGGAGACCGAGTCGAAGGCCGGAGAGAAGGTCGCCCCAGCCTCCAGAAGAGGGTTCTGAAGATGGGGCGCGCGGGGCGGGGTGTGAGGCTAGCGTGTCGTTTCTCAACCTCCAGGGAGGCCGGGACCTGGGAAGGAAGAATTGAGGCTTTACGGACAGGCCGATCCCTGGAACTCTGTGTCGGAAACAGGTCTGCTTCTGGAAATAAAGTTTTTTAATCAGAAGAGAGGTCGGGGTGTCGTTTTCATGGAAAAGGGGCGAAAACTTTCAACTCAGGTTTTTAAGGGGCGCCTGGGTGGCGCAGTCGGTTAAGCGTCCGGCTTCAGCCAGGTCACGATCTCGCGGTCCGTGAGTTCGAGCCCCGCGTCGGGCTCTGGGCTGATGGCTCGGAGCCTGGAGCCTGTTTCCGATTCTGTGTCTCCCTCTCTCTCTGCCCCTCCCCCGTTCATGCTCTCTCTCTCTCTGTCCCAAAAATAAATAAAAAACGTTGAAAAAAAAAATTTAAAATTGATTGCGGAGGCTGGCCGCGACGCCGCCGTCCGGGCTTGGCCGCTGTGGCTGCACGTGACCAGCAGCAGCCCCGTCTTCCAGAACTCCAGCGGGAAGGACTCCCCGGGAACGGGGACCCCTTACCTGCCGACAGACAGATCCCGAGTATCGTCCCAGGACATTCTGCTGCTCTGATGACTTCGCTCTCAGATCGTGGCATTAGGAACGGGGGGGGGGGGGGGGGGGGGGGGGGGGG
>NC_064808.1:6005335-6041013 GCF_023721935.1 Panthera uncia | reverse complement strand
GGGGGGGGGGGGGGGGGGGGGGGGGGGGGGGGGGGGGAGGGGTGGCTAGGGACAGTCTAGGGACACCCCACGGAGCCAGAACTTGGAATCGCCATCCGTTCCTTTGATCATTTCACAACATCTCTTCAGCAAGCCTCCTGTGTGGTGAGCTTGCAAAAATGGCCTCCCTGCCGGGCAGGGCCTCACAGACAGTGACAGTGCGGTGTGACTAAAGGCCGTCCCACGGGCTTGTGCAAAGTGCTGTGGCCCCCAGGAGCCTGAGGAGACTCCTGGAGGGGGGGAGCGGGAAGGACAATCCAGGCCAAGGGGAGGCAAGCATGGAGGCCTGCCGGGAAGGAGGGGGTCCCAGGTGGTGAGCAGAGGCAGGCGGTCCCTCTAGAGCGCAGGGGGAGGTGTGGGGAGCAGGAGGGGTCTTCAGCCCACCACACAAGCTGGTGGGGCACCCCAAGGGGTCTCAGGGTGAGGACAGGTCATTCGTGGGATCCATGGGGCGCCCGGGTGGCTCAGTCGGTTAAGCGTCCGACTTCGGCTCAGGTCATGATCTCGCAGTTCGGGAGTTCGAGCCCCACGTCGGGCTCTGTGCTGACGGCTCGGAGCCCGGGGCCTGCTTCGGCTTCTGTGTCTCCCTCTCTCTCTGCCCCTCCCCCACTTGTGCTCTCTCTGTCTCTCTGAAAAATGAATAAATATTTGTTAAAAATTTAGAATAACTGAGACGTGGAGATGTGGGTCCAGGTGAGAGGTGGGCAGCCTGAGCCAGATCGGGGAGTAGGATCTGAAGAGGATGGATTGACCTGGAAAGGACATGGGCTATGGACACAGACGGACCCTGGCTGGTGAGGCGTCCAGCTCAGGCCCAAATCCTACTGCGGCCGAAAAGGCACTCGACCATCACAAGCCAGCACGGCACAGTTTTCTGGGGGGTGCTGTGGTCCAGGACACGGCGCCCAGGGCAGCCACGCTCACGCCCCCCTGCACACCTGGCCCAGGCTCCCCCTCACTGGGGGCGTGGCTGCGGCACTTTGTCGACTTTGATGAAGTACCTTTTTTTTTTTTTTAATTTTTTTTAATGCTTATTTACTTTTGAAGGAGAGAGAGACAGAGTGTGAGCAGGAGAGGGCTGGAAGAGAGGGAGACACAGAATGGGAAGCAGGCTCCAGGCTCCGAGCTGCCAGCACAGAGCCCGACGTGGGGCTCGAACCCTTGAGCTGAGCGATGATGACCTGAGCCGAAGTCAGACGCCCGACCCACTGAGCCACCCAGGTGCCGCTGATGAAGTACCTTTCGCTCCTTGCCTTTCTGCCTCTCCCTTCTGTGGTCCGTAAAGAGACAGGCGCCTTTTACTCGGGGTTCCTGACAGTCCCCCCCCCCATCTGCTCTGTCATCTGATCCTCACCCGGCACTGTTTCGTTGGGGAACTGGGGAGGTGCCCCTTTTTCCTCTTCTGCTGTTCAAGCACCACCTTCAGTTTGGCTCATTATCCTGACCGTCTGATCACCTGGCAGTTCAGCGATGACCATCCGTTTTTGTTTTTGTTTTTGTTTTTAACGTTTATTTTTGAGACAGAGACAAAGCATGAACGGGGGAGGGTCAGAGAGAGAGGGAGACACAGAATCTGAAACAGGCTCCAGGCTCTGAGCAGTCAGCCCAGAGCCCGACGCGGGGCTCGAACTCACGGACAGTGAGATCGTGACCTGAGCCAAAGTCGGACGCTTAACCGACTGAGCCACCCAGGCGCCCAGATGACCATCCGTTTTTAAAATTTTTTTCAATGTTTTTTATTTATTTTTGGGACAGAGAGAGGCAGAGCATGAACGGGGGAGGGTCAGAGAGAGAGGGAGACACAGAATCGGAAACAGGCTCCAGGCTCCGAGCCATCAGCCCAGAGCCTGACGCGGGGCTCGAACTCACGGACAGTGAGATCGTGACCTGAGCCAAAGTCGGACGCTTAACCGACTGAGCCACCCAGGCGCGCAGATGACCATCCGTTTTTAAACAGTGCTGAGGCCCCCCGCTGGTCTTCTAGATCCCCGGTCCTGGAGGCTTTCCTCGCCGGTTCTAGTTTTCCCACCTGTGTTAATTTCACTTGTCCGTTTTCTGAAGTCTTCCCAGTTCTGACGTATCTCTTGTTAAATGTTAACACCAAAAGGAGACGGTCTCTAAAGACCTGCCCAAAGCAACGAGGAAGGGGACACATTAGCTCTCTGTTCTCGGTGCCATATTCCTGTTGGAGCAGGCACACTAGTAACAGCCATATTGCTGACTTCTTCCCAGAGCTTGATTGATTGCTTGATTTTTTAATTTGAGAGAGAGAGAGAGAGAGGCAGAGGGAAAGGGAGAGAGAATTTCAGACAAGCTCCATGCTTCGGGTAGAGCCCGATATGGGGCTTGATCCCATATCATGACCTGAGCCGAAATCAAGAGCCAAGACACCCAGCTGGCTGAGCCACCCAGGCGCCCCAAGAGCTTTTCATTTAAAGCCACAAAGAACCCCTTCCTTTCCTGCGTTGTGATCCTATGTCAGGCTTCGCCTGTTTGCAGTTGACTTTGTTGGCTCATTCAAGCAGTATTTACTGACCTCTTTGCCTGTGGGTCAGGCCTTGTTCCAGGACCTGGCACTTGTGCAGAAAAAGACAGGATCCCTCCTCTCAAAGCCCTTACTTTCTGGTAGAGGGAGATAAAGAAGAGACAAGTAAACACATAAACACAGTCATTTTAGGTAGCAATGAGTGCGAGGATGAAAATGAAATAATGTCATTGAGAGGGACAGGGAGAGGGGAGTCAGGGAAATGGTTTTTGGGCTGAGTCGTGAATGAGAAGGGAGCACTTTTACTTCCCAAGGAAGTGTGCCCTGCGAAGGGAACAGCAGGTACAAACATCTAAGGTCAGAAGCAGCTTGACAGGTTCAGGAAACAGAAAACTGTCCTGTGGCTGAAGGTGGGGAGCGGGGGAGGGGGGAGGAGGGAGGGCTGCAAGCAGGCGAGGAGGGTCGGGAGGAGGGCAGGGGCCTTCGGGCCGCGGCATTTACATTGATCTCAAGTGAGACAGGTAGTTCGGGGCCGTTTTTGGTGGGCGCCCGACTTGGACAACAGAGGAACACAGTGTTTTATGTTTTAGTAAATCGAATTCTGGTCACTGTGTGAAAAACATACGGGGAGCTGGGGAGCAAAAGTGGAAACCGGGGAAGTCAAGAAACTATCTCATTGGTGGGGCGCAGGTACGAAGGGAGAGGAAGCAGAGGACAGCTGCTGTTCCCGACAGCGCCGGGTCTTTTACCAAGGCCGGGCGGTACCACCCAGCCGGGCAGGAATCACCATGGGCACAGCGAGGGCAGGACGGAGAAAGTACGTGCCTTGTTCCAGGTTATTTACAAGCTTGTAATGCACACCCTCTATGTTCCGAAGGCATTCGAAACTCCAGGGCAGCAAAGACGAACAAGACACAGTCCCTGGGGCGCCTGGGGGGCTCAGTCGGTTAAGCGTCTGACTCTTGACTTCAGCTCGGGTCATGATCTCACGGTTGGTGAGTTTGAGCCCCGTGTTGGAGCTCGATCGCAGAGCCTGCTTGGGATTCTCTCTCCCTTGCGCTCTGCCCCTCCCCTGCTTGCTTGCGTGCAGTTTCTCTCTCTCTCTCTCTCAAAATAAATAAATAGACTTAAAAAAAAAAAAAAAGACACAGACCCTGTTTCTAAGGTGCTCAAGCCAGGGGGAGAAATAGGAAGTGACCTACAGTACAGGTCAGTCATGGGGGTTACATGAATCAGCATCTATCGAGAGCTGCTTACCGGGCACTACTCCCAGCACCAGGTCTGTGTTGGTTGTTGCTGCTGTCATTACTATTCTTTTTAAAAATATTTATTTATTTGAGGCAGAGAGAGAGGAAGAGGCAGAGAGAATCCCAAGCAGACTCCATGCTGTGAGCAGCGAGCCCCATGTGGGGCTCGATCTCGAGAACCGTGATGTCATGACCTGAGCCGAAAGCAAGGGACAGAGGCTTAACCAGCTGAGCCACCCAGGCGCCCCTCTCTCATCACTATTCTATTCATCCTCACCGTCGGCGTGAGAAGATGATGAACGGGATGTAGGAAGCCCACAAGCAGAAAGACCGACCCCCCGCCTTCTGTCTCTACCTTGCACTCTGAGTAACTTCCCCCCACCTACCCTCCCAGCTCGCTTCAGCCACGACTGTTCTTTTGGTTTTTGGGTTTTTTTTTTTTTCCAAATATAAATAATCACTCTTATAGTCTCTTGTTTCTTATAATTCTTTTATACATTTAAAAAATTCATGAATGGCTCTTTTGTATTCTGTATCTGAGAACTTTAATATCTGAAATCCTTGGTGAGGGGGTTAATTTTTGCTTTTTATTTCTGTTGATGCTTTAACTCATGGGGGATTTTTTCTTTGTGTGTCTATTAATTTCTGGTTGTGGGAGTAATATTATTATATAATATTATAATTATATATAATATTTATGTAATTGTATATATATATACTTTATATATATATATATATATATATATACAATCCTCAGTGTTCTTTTTAACATTTATTCATTTTTGAGAGTGAGAGAGACAGAGCCTGAGTGGGGGAGGGGCAGAGAGAGAGGGAGTCAGAATCCGAAGCAGGCTCCAGGCTCTGAGCTGTCAGCACAGAGTCCGGCTCAGGGCTTGAACCCATGGACTGCGAGATCACGACCTGAGCCGAAGTCAGACGCTCAACCAACTGAGCCACCCAGGCGCCCCACAATCCTCAGTGTATTAAGGAAAGCTCCCGGGACGCTAACTTCTGTTGTATACTTCTAACTTCTTGAAGCTCTTTCTTCTCCAAGCATCCCCGTCACATTACTGGCCTCATTTTCTTTCTCGTATATATATTATATATATATATACACACACACACACACACACACACACACACACACAAATATATTGTTTTATAAATAAAAACAAACAAAACAACAATTATATATAATTTATAATTGTTTTGTTTTTATTTTTCATCTCTGGAAAACCCGAAGATCTCGTTTGGGAGAGCGCCTCTTCAGAAAAATTTGTAGTTACTCCTGCCAGACACAAGAGGGCGCTCCTACCATGATAAGTTAATTTCTCCATGGACGATGTCCCTGGGGCGCCTGGGTGGCTCAGTTGGTTAAGCTTCTGACTTCAGCTCAGGTTATGATCTTGCCGCCTGTGAGTCCCAGCCCTGCGTAAGGCTCTGTGCTGACAGCCCGGAGCCTGGAGCCTGCTTCGGATTCTGTGTCTCCCTCTCTCTCTGCCCCTCCTCTGCTGATACTGTTTCTCAAAAATAAATAAACATTAAGAAAAATTAAAAAAAAAAAGAATTAAAAAAAGGAAGGAAAGAAAGGTGTCCCAGACCTGAAGCAATATGAATAGGCATGTGGTTTCTGGTTCACAGAGGAGACGATCTTGATCTTAATTTTCGTCCACCATGAGGGAGAGGTAGGTTTCTTTGTAAATTCCCTTTACTGGTGGATGGAGATTTTCTGGTCTACCTTTGCACTAAGGGTGCATCCCTCTCCAGAATCTTGGCTTAATTTATGAGTCTGGGGTTCAGTTCCCCCTGACAGTTCCATGCAGTTATTTAACCTAAATGCTGAGAAGCATTAGTGTGAGCCCCTTAGCAGCTCCAATTCCAACACGCTGGTTTACGCTTACTTCCTTGTTTTGAAAGGGCGCTTGGGAAGTTCCCTTACTTCTTGAAAGGTTAGGGTTTTAAGATCCTGTTTGTTCTAATGGATCTGGAGTCTAGTTGCTTTATAGTAGGAGGGATCTAGGTAAAGTCTAGAGCACCAGTCTGCCAGAGGGTGAGTTGGGAAGATCAGTTTTCTTTTTCTTTCTTCATTCATTCATTCATTCATTTGTTCAAAACCATCGATGGAGCACCTCTGTGTGCCAGCTAGGGTTGTGATGATGTACAAAAACAGACAAGGTCTTTGCTTCATGGAGCTCATAGCTTAGAGCAGAGACATTACAATAAAAGAATCACACAAACAAGTGTGATTACAGACGAAGTGGGGATTGCATGAAAGCTAGTGCTTCTCAAACTGTGGGCCACACCAGCAGCATCAGTAGGAACTTAGTAAAGCACAAGTTCTTGGACTCTTCCCAAACTTACTGAATCAGAAACGCCAGCATGGGACGTATTCAACAAGCCCCCCCCCCCCCCGGCCCAGGTGATTCTAAACTACTGCCATAAGCCAAAGGAACTTGACCTAGACAGAGGGGCTGACCAAATTTCCCTAAGGAAGTGGCGATGACAACAGAAAGATGAGTGAGAGGCACATAGGCAGTGAGAACAGCATGTGCAAATGTCCTGCGGTCAGAGGGAATCTGGTTGTTTAAGGAACCAAGAGAAGGTGAATGTCTGAGGGCCTTGAAGTTTGTAGAAGAAGCTTGCCCTGATTCCTCAGAGTGATGGAAAGCCATCCAGGAGGATGAGAGGAGTAGGGTGTCTTGATCAGAACTGCATTTGAAAAAGCGGAGTTATCTGTTCAGATTCAGGACAGGACCAAGGCTGTGGCATGAGGATGGCAAAAGAGGGAGTGAGTCCTAGAAAACTTCAGAAGCAGGGTTGGCAGGAGCTGGGGACTCCTTTGATATGGGAGGAGGGGAAAAGGAGAGCCTCCTGGAGACATCTGGCCTGAGGACATACCTGTGCCGCAGAGCACTGCAGCAGGAGCGGACCGGGGGGAGCCATGACGTGCCTTTGAGATCCTCAAGGATAGGTGACCAGAGACAGAGGGCAGTGTGGGCGTGGAGCTCAGGACAGCGGTTAAGCCAGAAACAAGTCACATTCACAAAGTGAATCCCCATGAGTCTGGAAGAAGTGATTTAAGCCAGAATCGTCCTTAGGTTTGTCATTTCCCCCTACACCCACACATGTAGTCTTCGTGTCACTATCCACATAAGTTAGCCTCCTGTGGTCACTGCTATGAAAATAAACGTGACACTTGACAGTATGAAACCAGTAAGATGCTGTATACGTTCGCCCAAGTTACAAGCTCCTGATGTGCAAGCCTCAGACACCATCCCCGTTGTCAGCTCAAAGCAAGTGCATTTGCTATTTTCTCTCCTAGTTCTTAAGGATTCCTTTCCCCTCAGCGAGTCCTCCAACGTAATGATGACCCCCAACGATATGTTAATTCCTTGCGGAATTTAACATGACTATTATGAGACCCTGCTGATGTAAAAATACTTGGCTTTTAGAAATATCCTTGGGGGATCCCTAGGCGGCTCAGTCGGTTGAGCATCTGACTCTTGATTTCGGCTCAGGTCATGATCTCACGGTTTGTGAGTTCGAGCCCTGCCTTGGGCTGTGCACAGACAGCGCAGAGCCTGCTTGGGATTCTCTCTCCTTCTGTGTCTGCCCCTCTCCTGATTGTGTGCGTGCATGCGTTCTCTCTCTCACCAAATAAACTTAAAAAAATTGTCTTGGGGCGCCTGGGGGCTCAGTCGGTTAAGTGTCCGACTTCAGGTCAGGTCATGATCTCGCGGTTCGTGGGTTCGAGCCTCGTGGAGGCTGCTTCGGATTCTGTGTCTCCCTCTATTTCTGCCCCTCCCCCACTTGTGCTCCGTGTGTGTGTGTGTGTGTGTGTGTGTGTGTGTCTATCTCAAAAATAAATAAACATTAAAAAAAATCTTTTTTTAAATTATCCTTGGCCACTTCCTGCCTGTTCTTTGTCTTTCCACCCTCCTTTCCAACACTGTTGTGTCCTTTCCCTGGGCCTCGGAAAGAGGAATGTGTTGTTTTCTCACTAATCGTGTTCACACTTAACCCTAACCTCCCTCCAGCTCTGTTCTGTCAGTCCGGCTAGCAGCCCTTGCCATGTGAGCAACAGGAGCTCGGGCCGGGACTACATGGCCCCGTGGGAGGCCTGCACTCTCTCTGGTTGTAAGGGAGGAGAGGAGAAGAGCTCCAGCCTCCGGAGACACCTCGGGAAAGAACCAGATAGGGAAAACGCAAGCCTATGCCTAGACGGTGCAAAGGCAGGCTTAAGGGTGTAATTGCTACCCCAAAAGAGGATTTAATTAAAACCCAGTCAAGAACGGATTTTTAAAGTTTATTCTCTTGCTGACAGGTAATGTGCGAAATGGCAAACTACAGAGGGCCACCCTGACCTCCCGCTCCCTTCTGGCCCATTTATAAGCGCCGCCTTCTCTCTCACATGTACCGACTGCCCCCCACCCCTGCCCCCAACCACTGCTGTACCATCACCGTCCTATCTGGCCCCAAATCTGGCACCAACGTGGTGCTGGACAGCCGCTGGGGCCTCGCTAACCGACCAGATGTCAGAGGCAATTGAGGCACAGAAAGGGCGGTGACTGGCTGAGCCAGACCCTGTCTCTCCATATCAGGAACACAGGCTTCCTGACCCCGGCCGGGAGGGGAGGCCACTGGAGCTAGGAGTTCAAGTCCCTTCTACTGGACCCATAAGTCCCTTAGCTCGAGAGGACAGCACACACGTTTCTGCCTGTAGGAGCACCTGAACACCATTAAACCTTAATGTGTATAAAAGGGACCAGAATGCTTTGCACCACACGGATTCCTAGGTCCCAATCTCAGAGATTCCGATTCCATCCACCCCCGGTGGGGCCCGGGATCCTGCATTTCGAACCTGATGCCACTGCTCCAGAGACCACACTGGAATCAGCCCTGGAAACCCGCAGACCCCTACCTACTGCGTCAGCAAGGGTGAGGCCAGACTATTGCAACGAAGACGTGTCAGAGCACAGCAGCCCAGGTGGTCGTGGGCACCCGGGTTCTGGGCCGACAGGGTGCCTCCTGCGTCCTCAGCAGGGCCTTCTGGGGGCCCCACTTCTGGCCAACAGTGAGGAATCTTCTTGAAGGTAAGAGATGGGCAATTTGCAAGGCGCCTGGGTGGCTCAGTCGGTTAAGCGTGTGACTTTGGCCCAGGTCACGATCTCACGGGCCGTGAGGTCAAGCCCCGCGTCGGGCTCTGTGCTGACAGCTCGGAGCCTGGAGCCTGCTCCGGATTCTGTGTCTCCCTCTCTCTCTCTCTGCCCCTTCCCCGCTCGTGCTCTGTCTCTATCAAAAATAAACATTAAAAAAAATAATAAGCAAAAAGAGAGATGGGCAATTTGCAGGCATGACACATTTCTCTGGCAAAAGCCCAGGGACAGGGCCCCCCTGAGTTGCGAGGGAGGTTAGGAAATGGAGCCCGGCTCGGTGGGCACGTGCCTTGCGGCCACACCGTGACACTGAAAGAAGACGGGTGCTATTTGGGTGCCGCTGCCGTTTGCAGGCCACCGTCCAGTGAAGGAGAGCTCTGAGGAGCACACGTGGGGCTGATGCCATCAGGCCAGCCCCGGGTGGGTTTGAACTTGGTGGGAGGCTGTCGCGGGCCCCAGGTAGAACAGGGGGACAGAGTAACTGGGCTCTGGAGTTGGGAGGCTTGGATGTGTCCGGGCAGGCGGTGCGACATACTGGCCATGCGACCTTGGACACGTTACACACACTCTCTGAGCTAAGGCTGTGATAAGAGCTAGAACACTGTAAACTGTGATAATATCGTGATGGTTTGGGGTGGGGGTTAAAGTTTATTTATTTTGCGAGAGAGAAAGCGGGCACACAAGCAGGGCAGGAGCAGAGGGAGAGGGAGAGCGAGAGCATCCCAAGCAGGCTCCGCACTGTCAACGTGGACCCCGACGAGGGGCTTGATCCCACGAACAGTGAGATCATTAGGGGAGCTGAAATCAAAAGTCAGACGCTTAACCGACAGAGCCACCCCAGGCGTCCAATGATGTTTTGTCTTAAGATTCTATTTTGTTTTTTAAAAGCAATCTCTGCACAACGGGGGGCTCAACCTCACAACTCCAAGATGGAGAGCCACGTGATCCACTGACAGAGCCAGCCAGGTGCCCCATTGTAATGGTTTTCATTGGGAGCCCCCAGTAAGTGGTAAGAATCCCAGGCACTCAGGTCACCAGAAGGTGGGCCCAGGCTGACCTCAGACCAGATAGGGACATTAGTGGGTACAAACTCTCCTCGGCTTCATTGCCAATCAAGGAACCCCTCTTTGGCCAGTTTGTAACCCCCACTTAGCAACTGAGATGGGTAAGAGAAACAAACACCGTCCGTGAGAGTGGCCAGGCCAGCACTCCTGGGGGCGGTGGTCCCCGACTTCTGGCACCGGTCCCCTGGAGACGACCGCAAGAGGGGCCAGGCGAGCAAAATCTCCCGGTAGAAAGGTGGGGGTGCAGCACCAAGGAAGTGGGTATGGTGGTTGGAGTTGGGGGACCGATCAGAAGTCTGGCCCCTGACCTCAAGGAGCTCCCTGTGTAACGGGGTGAGGCTGAGAAGCAAATCAACAACCACGACAAAGCACAGGGGAGGGAGGGCGGTGATCCAGGCCTGTGGGGGATGTGGAAGAGATCAGGGGACGAGGTGGGGGTGGGGACTAGGAGGTGGGGGGTTGGGAGTGGTATGAAAACCCCCCAGCCAGTCAAGAGGCAAGGGGGAGGCAAGGAAAGACTCCAAGAGACAGTGCTCGGCCTGGGCCCGGAGCGGGCTTAGCCACCCCTCGGGAACTGTTTGCTCCTGGCCACAAGGGAATAAGCCTTCCAGGCCAAGGCCAATAACAGCACAGCTTGTTCTCCAAGTGCGGGGCTGGGCTGTGGAAGCCCCCAGGGAGAAGAAAGCTAGTGGACAGGGAGGGCCCAGGAGGGGGGGGGGGCCTCTCCCCCAGACCGGAAAGGAAGCCACTGAAGGACCCTGGACCAGCAGGGGACAGAAGGCTGCTCTCCAGGGGGGTCACGCGGGGAGCAGTTTGAAAGGAGGTGAGGAGGGCCCGTGAGGACGAGTTGCTAGAATCCAGGGGGTGGCTGGTTAGCGCCCAGGGGCGCAGCCTCTAAGAGCTCTTTAAGGGGTGAAGCCCCAGGCCGGGGGCCAGAAGGTCACCAGCACCACGGGCCGGGGAGTGGACTTCACAGACTCAAGGCGAGCGCTGCTGGGGGGGCTGAAGTCGGCCTGTGTTCCAGAGCCCAGGGCCCGGGGCCTCCTGCCCCCCACTGCCGCTCACCCTTGGGAAGGGCTGGGCCTCTCGAATCGGATCGCGAGCCGGTGCTTTCACCTCGGCCTCCCAGCTGGGCAGGTGGGCGGTGGCCTCGCTGGGGAGCGGCCGGCCTGACCTGCCTGGACTCACCCCCACGAGCGGAGGAGGTATTCGTAGCTGAGGAAGGTGACGGCGTTGACAGGAAAGGCGCGGGCGCTGTTGATCGTCAGCCCCCGGAAGAAGACCCCCAGACCTTCCTGCCGGGCGCTGCTTACCATGCAGTCCAGCACCCCCCGGTACGCCCTGCGCTTCAGCCCCGCCATCTGCAGCCGGGACTTGATCACATCCAAGGGCGTGGCTACGGCCCAGGAGGCGATGCCTGCGAAGCCCCCTGCCACCAGCACCGTGGCTGGGCCTGGGGTAGAGGAAGCCCAGATGGGTGTCAGACCCCGAGGAGCAAGGCACCCCCCCATCCCCAGCGTCCCTCCCCATCCTCCGGGCAAGGGCCAGCTCCCCTCCCCCGATCCCCCCTCCGTCCCCCACCCCCCCACGCCAGTTCACTTACTGGGGTCCTGGCCGTCCCGCGTCGACTGGCGGCAGAGCCACTCATAGGTGACAAAATAGATCCCCAGTGTGGGGGTGTCCCTCAGCGTCAGGGCCCAGGCTCCCCGGAACAGCCCCCGGGGCCCCTCCTCCTGGAAGATGGAGACCGCACAGTGCACAGGCCCCCGGTACCGGGGCGGGGGGCTGCCCGGAGGCCGCGCCCTTGGCTCCGTCTGGTTTTGTAGCCGGACTTTGATGAGGTCAAAAGGGGCCAAGCAGTAGACCTGTACGTAAGGAAGCAGGAAGACCCTGGGTGGGGTTCTGGGCGAGAACGAAGGGCAGAGAACAATGGGCTGATCCTAATAAGAGGAAGGTAGGGAGCAGAGAGGGCTACATCTTCCCCCGCCCGGTCCCCGCTCGCAGCCTCTGCACACAGGGCTCGGCATGGGCCAGACGGCTTCCGTAGCATCAGACCCCTGACAGCGAGCAGCACTGCCCCTCTCCCTGGACAACAGCATTGAACTTGCCTGGTGCTTGGTGCTCAGAGACAAACCTGGATTGTTTCCCCAAGACTGAGGATGGGTTTCTAGCCTCCCCAAAGCCAGGGTGAGACCCACCTGCAGTGATTGGGTCTGAAGAAAGGATTTAGTCTGTGCCCGTGAGACAGCAAAGGGCTGATCGCCGACCCCCCACCCCCACCCCAGGGTTAAGGAGGTCACCTCAGTCCTGTTGGAGACTCCACTTCATAGGTTCTCCCTCCCCTACCTCCTGCAGGACACCTCTCAGAGGCCCCTGATGGGGTCAAGTGCTGGGCCAGCCTTTCCTGCCTCCTGAAAACCACCCACCACTTGTGTCCCAAGGAAGGTGGGTGATGGTGCAATCTGCGGGTCCTGGGATCTTATCACCCGGCTGAGGCAGAAGGGACGAACATTTGGGGTAGTATTAGGACTGAGGGTGGTTCCGGGTGGATGTGGGGGGAAGGTGGGGGCAGGGGCCAATGTGCGAATCAGCGCGGATGCACTAGGTCAAGGTCAGCTGTTAGAGTTCAGATGAGAATTGAGGTGAGGCTGACGTTAGCACGTCATGAGGGGCTTCTGTGGTTATTGTTTCTTTCGTGGAAGGTACATGAGCTCAGGTCCTCAGCCCTGGAGATGGCTGATGGCAGAGGCAGCTGGAAGTCGGCTCTGGTGGCGATGGTCAGAGGGCGACAGGCCAACTTTGCCTACTTCTTCCCCTGTAGGAAGGGCGGCGGGCTGGGGTCCCTCCCCCTGAGGCGTGACCCTGATATCATCCTTCAGAGTCTGTGGGCGGAGCCAAACTCAGGACTCCTCCAGGCGATGTGCCCCTGAGTCCAGGGCTCCTGAGGGTGAGGAAATGGCCGAGCCCAAGGTAGGGTGGCCAGCAGGGGCAGGTTAGGGCCCTCACTCCTCAACCTGTGCCCACGGGGTCAGTGGGGACGGCAGACACTGCCACAGTGTTTGACAGGGTCAGCCTTTGCTGAGCCAAAGGCAACTTTTGTGCACATCAGAGGTTGTCATTCCCTGCCCTGTGCTAACCAGAGTCACTTCCTGCCTCTTCTTCCCCATCTCCACACTGAAACACAATGTCTGCTCCAAGATCCTGTTAAACCGAATCCATGGGCTTGATGGGAAACTGAGTTCCAGTCGGTCCTTGGACCAGGTCCCCATCAGTGACCCTATAACACCCCGTTCTGCTATCTGTTCTGCTTTTTTTTTTAATTTTTAACATTTATTTATTATTGAGAGACAGAGCATGAGCAGGGGAGGAGCAGAGAGAGAGGGAGACAGAATCCAAAGCAGGCTCCAGGCTCTGAGCTGTCAGCACAGAGCCGGACGCGGGGCTCGAACTCACAAACTGCAAGATCGTGACCTGAGCTGAAGTCGGACGCTTAACCGACTGAGCCACCTTTTGCTTTCTAAAGAGCAGGAGGGGAGGGTGACTTAGGAGCTGGGCCTTTCTGGGCCGGCTACTAGCCTGGGGTCTCAGTTCTCTTCCTTGTTTTTGTGGAGTGCAAATCTCAGGGCTTGGGAAATATGCAGGCATGTGTCCTGCACAAGAAGGGGCAGGAGAAAAGCCAGGACCTTTGGGGGTCTCATGAATCATTAATTCACCAGCGAGCCGCCTGGTTCTGTCCTTTGTCCTTGCTCTCTGCCCCATGAAGTATGTTAGGAGCGTCAGGGCAATGTCAAATAGGGGGTGACGGAAGGCGCCTGGCTGGGGTGTGGAGGGGAGCCAGGCAAGAGTCCCTCCGCCTCTGTGCTCATGCCCCCCAATCAGCTGGGATTCCCCCTGGTGCCTGGAAGCCGCGTCTTCCTCCACCCCATCAGTCAAAAGCTGGATACTTAAGTGCTGAGAACAAAGACCAAAACTGAATGATGAGAGCTATTTAATGATTAATGCCCTGGGCCTTTCGCAGCGAGCTCTGTGGACTGGGGCCCCGCGAGGCTCACAGATCCCGGCCCGCCACATGCTGCAGGCAAAGGGGCTGAGCAGGGCATGAGCTGGGGCAGTGCCAGGACCCCGCCAGGACTGCAAGGGCTGGGCTCGGAGCTCTGGGAGCGCTGTCAGTTCTCCAGGGCAAGAGGTCACCTGGGGGAGAAGTCTTCCCAGAGCCCTGAGGCTGGCAGAGCCCTCCGGAGTGGGCAAGCCCCGTCAGCCTCAGAGTGGGGCATCGACTGTTCTCCATGCGGCCCCCTCAGCACCGTCTCCCCAGACCCCACCCCTAGCTCTCTCTGCCTTCTGCCCCCCCCCCCACAGTGTTCTCCATGACCCTCCCCTCCAAGCCTGCAGCCCAGACGGCCACAGCCAGCTCGGCCAGGCCAGGTCATCGGGCAGAGGCCAGGAGCTGGCCATTCCCCCACAGCTCCTCATGTACCCGTTGGGGAGACCCAGGGTCTGCAGAGAGGGCTGGGAGGGGAAGCAGCAAACGGACCTTCGCTGTGCCCACATGCGCGCGTGTGTGGATGTGTGTGCGTGCATACACCTGTGCGCGTGTGCATGACCGTACCCGTGTGGACGCACCCCACACCTCCCTCTCACCTGCACGAACCCTCCGGTGCAGCCAGCTATGAAGACGTGTATGTAGCTGGGTGGCTGGGCCCGCCGTTCCTGGTGAGCGGTTGCCGTGAGCGCCAGCAGGGTGTTGCTGTAGACCCCGAACAGGACGGAGTTGACCATGGCTATGCTCGCAATGGGGAAGCTCATTCCCTTGAAAAAGCCCAGGAGCTGTAGAAAGATGTGGCAAATGCTAAAGGGGCTGGGGGACCAGGGAGGCCTCCTTTTCTCCTCTCCCACCTCTGGCAGGGTCTCCTCTGGCTAGAAACCACTCCTGAGCCCTGCCGAAGGGAGGTCGAGGCAGCCCCAGGTCCATCCTTGGGGCACCAAGCTACCACCCAGTCCCGGGTAGCCCCAGACTTAGGTCGTCTCTCTTCCAGGGACAGAGCCCTGCCAGGGGGCAAGAAAGCTGGTGCTGGCCACCCGGAGGCCTCCTATGCCAAAGCCCCAAAGAAGCAAGACACCCACCGACTCATGGCGGTAAGTCTTCACCATACAATCGATGATGCCCCGGTATGTGGTCTGGGTCTGTAGCCGCACCTGGATGAGGAGGACAGAGCGGGCAGCCCAGCAGGGATGGGCAGAGATGGCTCTAGCCCAGCTCCTCCCTCTGCCCAGCAGGATGCCAGCAGGGCAGGACTGATAGGAAAGATCCCCCTCTCAAGGCATCCTGACTGTTGGTTCAGGTCATAGCCTTTATTCCTTGAGTGCATCCCCTCGACTCACCTTTACAGTGTCAAAAGGGTGTCCCAGGACCAAACCCAGAGCTCCTGTGGGATAAGAAGATGGTATGAGTGAGGTCCCTTGCGCCATGCTGAGGAAGCAGGTGCCTAGAGGGAAGGGGAATTCAGGGGGGAGAAAATGGGGCAGAGCCCTACTCTGCCAGACTCCAAAGAAACTCCAGCTGTCCCCTTTGCAACCTCCTCCACACCAAGTGCTGGGTGAGGCAGGCATGGGGACGTGGGGACATGGGGACAATCAGAGAGAGCCCTGGCCCCACCTGGAGGACACAGGCCGAAGGGAGGAGCCAACCACAGACACCAGGTCCTCATAGCGTCTAACACTGCCTGTCTTGCCTATTTAACCGTGGAGCAGTGGGATGGATTCTCCAGTGCTCCTGCCTCGCTGCCGGCCTGACTCCTTCCCTCTTGCCTTCCACTCACTACTGCCGTGGAGTATGTGGCCTCGATCCAGACGGGGCCCTGCTGGAGAGCAGGGCCCCCTCAGCCAGCAGTACGGAGCTGGGAGCCCTTAGAACAGTCGTGCTGACACCAGGGGAGGAGGGTCCCGGCCCCCAGGCCATCTCCCCTGTGTAGCAGGTGCAGTTTCGGGAGGCAGAACCTTCTCAGGAGGCAGGTTCGAAACGTCCCTCTCTTTTCTTCTGAGAGAAGTGTCACCCAGAAGCTGGGCTGGGTCCCCAGCACAGCAGGCCTCAGCGACAGGGCCTGCAGCCCACGGCTGGGTAGGGCAGAGGCCCACGGGGGAATGCAGGACAGCTGCTGGGGTCAAAGGTGAACTTCCTTTCTGAGCCCCCCAGGGTGGGCCTAGGGAAGCGGGGTTCCTGGTGCGGGTCTGCAGGCGCAGGTGAGTCTGGGGGAGCGCTCGCCTTGGCTCTGGAGGCGAGGGCAGCTCGGCTGCCTCTCCGCTCCCCTCAGGCAACTGCCAGGAGGCTCCGGGATAGCTGGCTCTGGGTGCTTCTGGGCCACCAGGACTTTGGTCTCAGCTCCTCCCAAATCACCAGAAGTGACCCACCCCTGGGGTGGAGGGGATGTGACAGAAGGGAGAAAAGTGTCTCACCAGAGATCCAGCCGGCCACAAACTCCTCCACGGGCATTGTCCGGCTGGGGCGGAAACTGGTGGCTCCAGCAGAGACACTGGTGAGTGCAGGTTCCTGGTCTCCCTCCCCCTGATCTTCCTGATAACCTGCCACTAATGTTTAACTCTGCCCGTAGGGTGAGCAGTGGCCCGGTGCCCAGACCTCGGCACCGGGAGAAGGGAGGGAGCCAACTTGGGTGGCCTCGACGGCGGAGGAGGGCGCACCGTGTGAAATCTCAGGGCAGGGGTGATGGCCCAGGTGGCCTCACCCTCTGCCGGCCAACGACGGCCTCGCAGCCTCCCACGGTGACCAGGCAGGGCAGCCGGGCCCCAGCCTCCAGGGCTGCCTCCGGCTTTAACGAGCCTGTTGAGGGCAAGGCCCTGCTTACCCGGCCCAGCAGGCCCCAACCCCCTCTATGCCCACAGCACCTCACGCCAGGCTGTCGCCCACTCGGGACAGGCAGCCAGGCCTGCAGAGATGGGGCATGGCCACCAGGGGGCAGACAGACGGCGTGGGAGGAGAGGAGTGACTCTTGGGCCTGAAGCCCTGCCTTCTCCCAGGGTTGTCTATGGCTCCCCAGCTCCCTCGTGTGAGTCAGAAACAGCTTCCCTGGCTTGGCCTTCTCTTCTCCATCCCTCCTTTCCAGGGGGAAAGCTGGGGATTTCAAGCGTGTAAAGGCTGGTGTGTGTCTCAGCTCAAGGGTTATGACTGCCCATTTCTCTTTGGACAATAACCCAAACTGACAAGGCAGGGACCTGAATCCCTCTCTCTCGCTCTCGGCTTCCTTCGACCAAGCTTTTCTGTTGCCAATACATTCAACATGCTACAGCGGGCACCATCATTCCACTCGCCCATCGGCTCTTTACGAGCTGAGTGCGGTTAAATACACTCCTCCGTGTTGTTTTGAAAACGGTATTTCACATTATTTAAACATTGTGTTGCATCTTTTGAGAAATTAGATGACCGTTCATGCCTTGTGTTTCTCACACCTGTCTGGTACTTTTTTCTTTTTTTTCAATATATGAAGTTTATTGTGCTGTCTGGTACTTTTATCTTTTCTGCTTCTGCCCTCTTTCTCTGCCTCAGGGGGGCCGATGTACATGAGCAGAGGCAGCATGGGCTGTGGTGTCGTCCGGTCTCAGCTCTGCCCCCACCAGCCCAGTGATCTGTGGCAAGGCGCGTGCTTCCCGAGGCGCTTTTCTCCCGCGTCCTTTGGGAGTCTCCAGAGGTCACTAGAGGGGGTTTCTGGGGCGGTGGTGTTCACGTTCAGGATCACGACCTCATCCAGGGCTATGTTTCTGACTTTCTCCGTTACACTTGAATGATTCCCTTGCAGTGGGGCACGGGAGCACAGCGGCAGTCCCGCAGCCTTGGGGGCAGAGGCAGGGCATCAGGGCAGACCCATGGGTGCACGCAGAAAGCGCTGAGCTTGCTGAACACGATGAGCCTCCGACATTAACAGAGCGCACAGGGGTTCTGATGTAACGTTTTGTTTCCATCGACAGCCACAGAATATTCTGTCAGATTCTATTCTTAGGTATGCCGGGTAGTGGGGCGGGGGCGGGGTCTTCTTTCAAGGGCACAGAGATCCAGTGCTCCGGTGCCATGGCCCACAGAAATCTGTGAAGGCACCAAATGTGGGTCCCAACCTTTGGAGTCCTCCTTGATCCCTCCCTTTCCCTCATACCTCAATAACACTCCATAAGGAAACTGTGTTGGGTTGGTATTGCCTTCAAAACACATCCCACACCCCACCCCTCCACACCTCCTCCACTGCTACTACCCAGGCCCGAAGCCACCATCACCTCCGCTTGGACCCCTGCCTGGCCTCCCTGCCTCCACCCCTGCCCCCTTCCAGTCTGTTCTCCACCTCGCAGCCAGAGCTATGCAGGTGAAATTGAAGTCAGGCCGTGTCTGTCCTCTGCTCCACACCCTGCACGGGTCCCATCCTGCTCAGAGTCAAAACCAAAGTCCTTCCTAGGCTCTAAAAGCCTTCACAGTACAGCCCCATGTTCTTTTGACCTCCGTCCCAGCCACTCTGGCCTCCTTCTCTTCTTCAGAAGGGTTCCTGGCTCCAGGCCTTGGGCATCGGCTGTCCCTTCTCCCTGTTGGCCTGGTCTAGCCTGGACTCAAACGTCATTTGCCTGGCATTCCTGGTGCCCCTTTCCTGGATCTACCTTTCCTTTCTTTCATCGCACTCATCACTGTCTGATGCGCTATGTAATTAACTTGTTGTCTGGGCTGGGATCTCGGGCTGTTTTGTTTACTGATGTTATCCCGAAGGCTTAGGACAGCGCGTAGCACAGAGTAGGCACTCAATCAATATCTGTTGCAAGTGTGAATGAGCAGACAAGCGAGGGAGCAGCATTAGTGGCCAGCCTTGCAGCCACCCCTGGGTCTCCAGTTCTCTAGCCTCATCTCCAAATGGCCCCAAAGGATGTAAAGTCCCAACAATACTCCTACCTGCCCCTCCAGATCTCGTGGCAACTCTTACTTCCCCAGCAGATGCCCAAGAATCAGTCCCGTTCACCCTTCCGCTTTCCCATCGTGGCCAAAGCAGCATCCACCCCCCACTACTTTCTTGTGGGCAGACAGGTTCTACGAAGCGGGGTTCACGTCTGACCTCCTGGGGGTCCCTGGGCTGCCCCAGTGACCTTCCTGAGCGCTGGCTTCTCACCAAGGGCTGGACTACAGTCCTCATTCTGCTGCGTACCCTCTCCCAAGGGTTGGTGGGCAATCCCTTCTGTGGGCCTTAGGGTCCTTCACTGCTTGCAGAGGTAGGAAACCAGCCCAGTTGATTGCTGAGTCTAAGGCCTCTTGGCTCTAAAGGCCTGAGGGCTGCTGTCCTCACATCAGAATGGGCCCTGCTCTCCTCTCATCCCAGCCCAGTTCAAGGGAGACCCACTACCACTCCCTGGAGCCTTGCCAGGCTAGCCTTTTGCCTGGCAGAGCAGAGCTCTGACCTCGTCCTTCTCCAGCTCACAACCTCCAAAACATCCTCACTGCCTGCCAAACCCACCACGCACCCCTCGCCCTGGTGTTCACACCCCCTCCCAGGTGCCACCCCATCTTCCCAGCCTCACCTGCTGTGCTCTGATTGCCCAGGGCTTCCCCGGTGTCCTAACCTTGCTCCCACAGTTCCCACTACTGGGAATGCCTTCAGGAATCTCTTCTGGTGCCCCTCCTCACGGGACGTGGGTTCCGGCCTCCTTACCACCACATACTGCCAGACATCAGCTTTGTTATTTAAACGTTCTGATCCTATTTTTTCATCAACAAATGGAGATATACTATCCACCTCCTAGTGTGGTATAAGGATTAAAGGACTTTGGAAAGAGAGGTGCCTGAGTGGCTCAGTCGGTTAAGCGTCCGACTTCTGCTTAGGTCATGATCTCACGGTTCATGAGTTGGAGCCCCTGTGCTGTCAGCTCAGAGCCTGGAGCCTGCTTTGGGTTCTGTATCTCCCTCTCTCTCTGCCCCTCCCTTACTCACACTCTGTCTCTGTCTCAAATAAATAAACATTGAAAAAAATTATAAGAAAAGAATCTGGCACAGTGTATATGCTCCACAAACAGCAGCTGCTTCCTCTTACTTCTACCCACATGGGCCATGAGGGTGACATGAGGAGACAGGGGAGGGCCTGGCACCCAGCAGGGCTCAGGAATTGAAGACCCTTCTCTTCCTGCTTGTAGCACCTTATAGCTCTTAAGGCAATTCCGTCATCTTATGTAGTTTTAAACCTGCATTTCTTCTGGGCTTCTCTCTTCCCCCTCTCTACCTCCACTCCCTAATTCAACCAGAACAGAAGCTTCCTGAGGGCAGGGCAGTGTCTCACCCTGGCCCCCATCCCCTGCCCTAGCCCAGGCCCCACACCCAGTACGCACTCAAGCATACTGAACTGTGTCCCACTTTGCTCCCACTGGTTTAGGGAGGCCACCAAACCATCGTGTCCTGGTCTGAGGGTCCCAGAGCTTAGAACCTGGAGGCAGATGCCCATTCTGACTGCACTCTTCTCTCCAGCTCACACCTGAGCTCCCGTGAGCCCTCAGTTCACGCGAGGAAGACATGTTGTAACGGGCTCAATTGCGCAGCAGTGTGGCTCCTGGAGGGCAGGTAAAGAGAGGTTTCAAATACTGAGGAAATTGTGCTGGGTTAGGAGATGGGGCAGCCTCCCAATGCGGGGGGGCGGGGAGGAATCAGAGCATGGTGAGCCCACGCTTCCCCTTGCACCCCCCCCCCATCCCTGATCACCCAGCCCATTGTGGTTAGAACAATTTCTGGTTCCTCTGGCTTAGGAAGGTGCCCCATGGACCTGTTTTTCTCCCTGAGAGCTACACCTCAGGCATACGCATGCTGGCGTTGCCAGGACATGTTGGTGACGTGACCCTGGGATAATGGTTTCACACCTGTCTCTTCAGGGGCCCAATGCCTCTTTCTGGCGTGGGAACGGCTCAAGGTCTCCAGGCTGTGTGTCTAAGATAGAGAGGGCTCATGTGACTGCACCTTGGAAAATCAAGTGTCTGGCCTGGGTTTCTAGCATATAACCTGAGAGTCCTAGGAGGCCACTGAGTTCAATCTCTTCATTTTACAGATCGGAAACTGGGGCCCGGGGGAGAAGGGGCTTGTCCAGGCCGAGTCCGTACAAGGGCCCAGTCTTCTGACCACAGCAAAGAGCCCCTAACCCCTCATGGCCCAGGGGGAGCTGCTGCAGTACAGGCTGCTGCCTGAGTCACCTTTACGCAACACCCAGAACAGTGCGGGTCCCTGACACGTCCCAGAACGCATCTCCATTTTTACAAGTGAGGGCACCGGCCCCAAACCACGCGCAAGTGATTGCCCATAGCTCGGTCACCATTCCTGATTTCCTTGAACCTTCGCCACACCTTGTCACAGGCCAGCGGGCCGGCCCGTGGAGGGGGGGGCGGCGCGCTGCCCTCGGTCACCGTGTTGGTGGCGGGGATGTTTCGCGGCGCGGCCGCCTGGGGACCAGGGGCGTAACCAAACACGCGAGGCCCAGGTTTCCGCGGGCCCGTGAGAGGCGAGAGCGCGCCGGCGCCAGGCAGGGCGCGTGCGCCGCAGCCCCGGGCTCCCATTGGTTCCTGCGGCTTGGGAGGCGGGGCCGTGCGCGTCGCGCTTCCTCCGCCCCAGCTTCCGCGTCCTCGCCCCGGTAGCCGGACCCCGAGCGGGTGCCAGAGTCTTACCCGGTTTCGGAGCTGGAGTCGGACCGGAGGGGTCGGAGTTAGACCAGGACCCTGGGCTGAAGCGGCGGGCACTGACTCCCTGCGAGGTGAGAGCGCGGCGACGCCCTGCGCGGGTCCTCACCGCGGATGGGAAGGCGCCGTGCCCTGCCCGGGGCATCCCGGCGAGTCGACCCCGCACCTGACCACCAGCCTCGAGCTTGAGTTGGCTGAAGACCCGCTGGTGTGCACACCGGTGCCCCCAGCCAACGCTGTTCACTTTCGCAGATCAGCCCGGGACTCCAGCCTTCCTCAGTGAGAGTTTGAGGGGCTCCCCAATCCCCTCATCCCTGGACACTCCCTCCCCCCAGTGGCCGTTCTTTCTCTTTCCTTGTGTAGATGGACGGGACAGAAGGCAATGCTGGGCAACCGGGCCCCGCTGAGCGGTCCCATCGAAGCAGCGTGTCCTCCGTGGGAGCCCGAGGTGGGTCCCTGTCCCCATCATCCATACCCATGTCCCCTAATCTCCATACCCAGTTTGTGTCTCAGCCCTGGGGAAGTGGCCCTGGCTTGTCATCTCTTTCATTAAAGAGAATCTTATATAGTAATTAACAAATAAGGTCTGTGGCGGTGTGAAAAGTGACAGAAGACAGAGGACGTGGGCTCTGTCACTAGGCTGTTGGCCAAGTTGGGTACTGTTCTTGAACTTCCCTTTCTTCATTTGTAAAATGAACATATCTTACATAGCTGTGAAATTGAAATGAAACCTCATGAACGAAAGTGCCACCTTGACTTTCTTTGACTTCTTTCTCACAAACAGCAGGGTGAAAGCAGGCATCATTATCTTCGTTTTATAAGGAAGGAAATTGGGCCCTAGAGAGGTTAAGTCAGTGGGTACTGGAGCCTGCATCGACTCTGTTTTCCCTACCTGAAAAGTGAGTCTGAATCACAGCCTCCTGGAGATTATTTTATGGTCTGGCAAGAAAGTAGCTGTTACAGGCAGAACAGACTGGAGATCCAAAACGCACGTTCATGTGTGTTGATGATAAACTATACCTCTGCCTTTCATAGGCTTTACCCCATTGGATTCACAGCTTGTCTTTGAGTGAGGGTCTCCCTTCGGCACCAGGCTCCAAATAAGAATCCTACAAAGCCGACACAAGTGAACACTCAACTTTTTAGGTTATATTTCTCCTGGCCTAGTTAGACTGTCCTGGAAGGCCATGGTATTGAGTCCTGAGGCTTGGAGAATCCTATGGAGCTTGAACCCTGGAACTTGCTTTACCCTGGGGTGGCCTTAGGAATCCCCTGTTCTATCTTAGCTGGGGCCAGAGAGAGACAGCTACTTGCCTGAGGATAATAGCCAGTTGCCAACTCTCCTGCCTCGCAGCCTGATACACTAACTCCTATAATCTCAGGACGGGTTTGGCCTGTCTCTGCCTCAGTTCTCACCTGTGGAATGTTCTCCATCAAGGAAGAAGCCTAGGGAGATAGGGTGGGGAGTTAGGGCCGGGCCAGAGTTGCTGTGTTTCTGGGTGGTTTGAGGGTCTCAGATAAGCCTTAACAGCACTCGTCACAGGGTCTCTTGAAGATGCTGGGGCTCTGCCTCTAGAGTATAGAGGCATTCTAAGGGATTGGGGCAGCAGGGGAGAGGGGCTCTTGCCCTGGTGGAGGGGGGTAGAGGGTTCCTGGTCAGCATGCCTTTGCCTACGTAGCAGGCCCAGCTGACCCTGCCCAGTTTCTGTTGTTGCAGCAGCTGACGTGCTGGTGTACCTGGCAGATGACACAGTGGTGCCCCTGGCCGTGGAGAACCTGCCCTCACTTAATGCCCACGAGCTGCACCGGGCTGTCCGTGAGGTCCTACAGCTCCCAGACATCGCCCTGGATGTCTTTGCACTCTGGCTTGTCTCCCCTCTGCTGGGTAAGGCTTGGCAGTCAGAAGCCCAGGCCGGAGGGTTGGCAGGGCAATGACCAGTAGGGAGGGGACAGCTTCCGGAACCTCTGGCCACAGACATCAGGAGAAAGTGGGACTTCTGTATGTCCTGGAGCTGTCCACTGCTTTTAGGACACCTGGATCCTCTGCCCCCACTCTCTCTCTGCTGGTCTGAGGGGTCAAGCCTGCCCCTCAGCCTCGCTGGTGCTGGACCTGGGGCATGAGGAGGATCAGGACTGGGGGACAGGGATGGAAGGGATCTGCATTCACTGAGCATGTGGTCCATGCCACAACCTGAGCTGGCATTTCTTGAGCAGAATCTCTCCTCACCCTAATGGCCCAGCCCTGTCTTACAGATGAAGAAGGTGAGGTTTGGAGTGGTGGGTTCAGTGACTGGTAGGACCCAGATCAGAATGGAAGGCTGGACAAGGCCCCCTCAGCCAGCCTCTGAACTGCAACCTCCTCGTTGGGGGCAGGGAGGAAGGTGGGCCAAGGAAGCAGCCACCCCCGAGGGTGGGGTGGACAGGACGAGTGGGAACTTGACTTTTCTGCACGGGGCGTCCAGCCCTGCTTGGTTTCTGGTCCATGACCACCTGTGTCCTGTCCTTTCAGGCTGAGATCCCAAGGTGGGGAGGCGGTAGCTCTCCACATCCTCAGGCCTGGAGGCGGGGTGGGGGGTAGGGGAGTCCCTGAGGCCTCTGAATAGGGTCCCTGGCCTGCTGGCTCGCACAGGAAGAAGGCCAAAGGAGAGGGTGCCCCAACAGGTGCCAGGGCCAGGCATGTCTGCTGAGCTTAAATATTCTCCTTTCTTGTAGAGGAACGGGCAAGAAGGGGGTGATGTGTCCCCCAGGGCCCCTAGTGGTTACCTCTTTGTCAGGCCAGTGGGATTTGTGCCTCTGCCCCAGAGGGAGAATCTCTAGTGACCAGTGGGAGACGGAGTGCCCATCCTGTGTATCTCCATCCTGTCCACGTCCTGTGTCCAACCCCCCACCCTGCCCCGTTGGAGCTTCCTGTCCAGCTGCTACTCTCGCCCACCCTCTTCCTGCTGGCAGGTCTCCTCCACCCATTCCCCATCCAGCTCAGCTGCCCCCTTTTCCACCCTCCGGGTGTGGGTGGAAACTGCGAGCCCCTTGGTTTGTATCTTTGGGAAGCTGGCGGTGTCTGTTTCAAGGGTTTCGGCTGGCCCCTGCCCCGCCTCAGGCTCTGTCTGTCCCTGCAGCTGGGCAGCTCCTCCTACTTCCTCCGCCCCCACTCCCTCCTCTTCACATTCCTGTCCCCCCCCTCGCAAGAACATGAATGGGCTGCCTGTGTGGCCGGCCCGGGTCACCCTGGGGCACCACCCTGTCCAGGAGGAGGGTGGCTAGAGGCCCCAGCATGAAGTCAGTGCCCACTTGGTTCCCTGGCTGGGTTCGGGAAGGCTGAAAGGCCATTTCTTCTTTGACTCAGGCCCCTCGGAACCCTTGGCTGCCCCCCAACCCCAGAGTGGGTTAAGCTATGACAAATGCCCCAGGGCTGTAAGGGGGGAGGGGTGCTGTGGGCTGGAGCCACCCCTCAAGCTGGATGTTTGGGGAATGTTTGTCCTTCTCCGTGCCCTTGTCACTCTGCATGGAACAGGCTCCAGGGACCATCAGTCTCATTCGAGTGAAAGCCTCCAGACAGGAAGGTCCTGTCTGAAAGTGTGTGGGACCGCAGGGTCAGTGTAGTCCTGCTCTGATCACGGGAGTCCCCTGAGCTGCTGGAGCTCGAGATCAGGGCTGGGCTGTAGACAGAAGGAAGGGCACCATTGCCCCCGGTCCACTCTCCCTCTCAGTGTGTCCAGAGGTCCCAGCTAGCCAGTTACCTTGGTCACCTCACAGGTAGGTCCAGAGCCGCCTCCCAGCACCCCTGTGGCGGCCAGTGATCTAAATGCCGGGGACACAGTGGGAAGCAGGCCCAAAGGTGTCCCTGTCCTGGGGGAACTCGCAGTCTGAAGTGTGGTGCAGGAGCTGTGGTCCTGGTTGCCACTAACTCTTGGTGGCCTTGGGCAGGCACTGTCTTTCTTTGGACTTCAGTTTCCCACCTGTTCAGTGGATGGTCTCTGTACCCTCTGGCTCTGGCATCCTCTGAGCATCCCGGTGGAAAGCATGTGGAGGCTGAGTGGCCGGGTGGGTAGGGTTGAAGACGGAGCCTTTCTTGGAGGGGAGAGGGCGCTGCCACTGGGTGTGGCAGAGGCGGCGGCAGATGGGTGTGGGCAAGGATCTAGGTTGGAAATGAGGGACAAGGAACCACTGGGAAATCTGAATATCTGAGAAACATTGGAGGAGAAAGGGGTGTGAGGAAGCTGAATGCAGGGGTGGATGGGAGACGCTGCAAGCAGGAGGGAGACCAGTTTGGGGGGATTTGGCTACTGTTTTGTGTTAAGATCAGGGACCAGCTGGGGGCGCCTGGGTGGCTCAGTTGGTTAAGCAACTGACTTTGGCTCAGGTCGTGATCTCACAGTTCGTGAGTTTAAGTCCCACTCCGGGTGAGCTCGAGCCCCACTTCGGGAGAATACAAGCCCCGCTTTGGGTGAACCCAGCTTCTCTCTCTCTCCCCTCTCTGCCCCTTGCTTACTTGCGCCCTCTCTCTCCCAAAAAAAAAAAAAAAAAAAAAAAGATCGGGGATCAGATGGAAGCCCAAAGAACAGAGATGAAGACCCTTGGCTTCATGCTGGCAGGATAAGGCGCCCAGCCCCCTGGTGGGGGATGAGGGAGGAGATAGGGGTCAGAAGCAGGGTCAGAAGGCAGGAGTAGCTAGTTGATGGCACGGATATTGCCACTTCCCCACTCCCCTACCTCCAGCAGCCATCCTCATTCATCTGATGGCTTGGAAGTGGCCTCTGACTTCTCAAAGGCTGTGGTCACTGACGCGTAAGGTAAAAGTGCTTTCTCATTCCTGGCCTGGGGTGTCAAGCCCTGGGGCCAGCTGGCTGCCCAGAGTCAAGGGGCCACGAGAGATGCACTTGGCCATTCTGTCCACCCATGTGAGGGCCTGCGGTGGGCCAGCGGTAAAGCAGTGAATGGGATAGAGCCGCTCTTGCCCAGGTGACCCGAGGACTCAGCAGCTAGTGGAGCATAGGCAGGGAGGTGACATCAGATAGCGGTAAACACCGTAAAGGCAACCACATGAGGGTGTGGTTGGCATGGAGGAAGTTGATGAGGGGAGCTGCCTCAGTGAAGGGTCTGGGGAAGGACACGCTTGAACTGAGACCCAAGCCAGCCAGTCATGTGGGGGGCGGTGCGGGGGGATGCCTGAGGCTGGAGGAACAGCGCGTACAAAGGCCCTGAGGCACCGACATGCTGGGGAGATTCAAGCTATTGAAGAAGGCCGGTATGGCAGGAGCCGAGCGGGAGAAGGAGTGAGGAGGAAATGAGGTGGGCAAGCTGGATGGCATGGAATAAAGGTCAGCCAGAGTTCCTGGGGAGGATGCTGGAGGTGAGGCCTGGAGAGGAGGAAGCCCAGGCTCCGCCAGGGGCAAGAGAGGGCAGCCGCTTGGGTCTGTGGGTCCCAGTTATCAGCTTTGGGCTCTGCTTCCTAATGGCAGTGCTGGGTTCTTCTGGACCACCATCTCTGGCGCTTTCTGTCGGCCACCGCCTCTCGTACTGGAGGGAACAGTCAGAGGCTGGTGCTGCCTAGAGCCTGACCCTCTCTCACCTGTTGTGTGACTTTGGACAAGTGACTTAACCTCTCTGTGCCTCATTTCTCTGCCTGAGTGAAACGAGCATAGCGTTCTTACAGAGCAGATGCACGTAAACCACTCGAAATGGTTCGGGGTGCTTGTACCTGCTCAGTTAATACCGGCCACGACGGCCATCGTCGTCGCCTTCGTTCGCGGGTGGCAGTCGTGCTGGTCAGGGGCCACACTCACGGCCGCTTCCCCTCTCATCCCGCAGAGGTGCAGCTGAAGCCCAAGCACCAGCCCTACAAGCTGGGCCGCCAGTGGCCGGAACTGCTGCTGCGTTTTACCGACGCCCCCGATGACGATGTGGCCATGGGTCAGTGCCGCTGCCCGCTGGCCCGCATCTCTCCCAGGCACCTTCGGCCACTCCTTCCAGGGGAAGATCCTTGGTGTGGAGGGGTGGGGGGCAGACTGTGCCGGGGGCCAGGGAGGGCAGCCCCTTGGGCCTTTGGGCCTCACTAACCAGCTTTTGCAGGATCCTTGAGGGGAACCCAGGAGGGGGGTGGCCCCGGGGGTCAGCAAGCGCATTGAGACAAGCCAGCCTCCCAGCCTCTGGACAGCCCTCCGGCTTTGTCAGTCGTGGTGGGTGAGGGGGGCACTAGGCCTGTCGGGAGAGGGCCGGGCCGGGCCGAGCCGGGGAGCCGGGCGGTGACCCCAGCCTCTCTCCCCAGATGAGCCTTCCCTGCAGTTCCGAAGGAACGTGTTTTTCCCAAAGCGGCGGGAGCTCCAGGTGAGGCGGTGAGCGCCAGGCGGTGCCCCCGTCCCTGGGGCCCTGTGTCCGGCCTCCCCTTGTCCGCAGACCCCTGGACACTGGTGTGCCGCCCCAGCTGAGCAGCCCCTCCGTCCCGCACCGGCCCACAGATCCACGACGAGGAGGTCCTGCGGCTGCTCTATGAGGAGGCCAAAGGCAACGTGCTGGCCGCACGGTACCCATGTGACGTGGAGGACTGCGAGGCCCTGGGCGCCCTGGTGTGCCGTGTGCAGCTCGGGCCCTACCAGCCTGGCCAGCCCACTGCCTGTGCCGTGAGGTGAGGGCCCGTGGGACCTGGGGCGGGGGCACGGGGTGGGGAGGGTCGTCCTGGAGCCCTGCTTGCGGGTGACCTGACAAGATCTGGAGTCGGGAGGCGTGGCCCCGACGCTGTGTGACCTTGGGCAACTCACCCCACCTCTCTGAGCCTCCTTTTCCTCGTCTGCTCTGGGCTGAAGGGCCTGAGAAGTGGGAGCTTTGGGTGAAGTGACATCTGTGAGAGGAGCCCCCAGGTGTGCATGAGGGTGGAGCCTCCATTTGAGGTCAGGAAGGAGGTGAGCTGGTTCTTCCGGGGACTGACCCCCGTCACCGGTGACCGTCCAGCTTAGTTCCGCACTCCAGGGATGAGATCCCGTTCCCCGGGCACTCCAGCCTGCGGGCTCTGGGCTTCCCACCCCCTCCCGAGAAGCAGTGCTCTCTGCTGTGAGAGTGAGTGTGCCCCAGAAGCACAGTCAGGCCGGTCAGGCCGGACTCTGACCTCCACAGACAATGGTCCTGAGGTTTAGAGGTAATTCCAGTGGAGATGAACTTTCGGCACAGCCTGCTCCTAGACCCCAGACTCCTCCCACCCCAGCACTGTAGTGGGCGGCGTGTTGGGGGAGAGGATGTGCAGAGACAGGGCCCTGTGCCAGGTGACTAAGAGCTGGGGCCCCACACTTCCCACCTGGCTCAGTCGAGCCGGAGGGCTCCCCACGGAGCTGGCTGGAGCTGGTGGCCGTAGGGATCCTGCCCCTCGGGAGTGTCTGCTGCTTTACGCAACCCAAAGTGTTTGTACTTGAGGGACTTTGTCAGCTCTGGATGGATCCAGAGGTGCAGAGGCTCCGGTTAGATCCCCAGACGCCTGTCCTCGTTCTCCCGGCCCGGCCCCGTGTCCTCTGGGCCAGCTCACACTCAGGCAGGCCAGTTGTGTATTGGGAGAGGCCTCTTCCCTGACCCACAAGAGTCCTCAGACTCACTCTGACGTCCCCTTCCCTTGGCTGAGCCTCAGGTCCGACCAAAGGAGACACGGTGGCCAGAGCGCTGATGGGCCCGCCCTGAGCCTGCCCAGGCCCCACGGACGGGTGTGGGGAAGGCGGGATTTCCAGATGACAGGCGAGAGTTGTCGCTGGAAGATGGGATACGGGAGCACGAGCAACGAAAGTGCCCACAGCAGCCCCGAGAAGGGCGACGGCCCCCTGGACACCCCTTCTCACACTGCCCCGCCGTTGGCCACCAGGCCGGCGCGAGCTCCTTCCTCACCTCAGCCTTCCCGCTGGCGGGGGTGGTGGGGGGTGTTTGGTCGTCCAGAAGCCCCAGGAGAGACCCCTCCCTTCTGTGGTGAAAATGGCAACCTCAGTGGTACTTTTTAGGTGCCAGGCACCTGCTGGCGCCCTTCCATGCAACCAGCGGTTGGTGTCCTCGTTTTATCCCTGGGGAAGCTGGGCCTCTGAGAAGGTCCTCGCTGCCCGAGGACACACCTCCGGCTGCCCCCAGCTGGGAGCAGCTGGCACGCAGCCCGCACGGTCAGAGCGCTGCCTGACGCGGGAACAGCGCGGCTATGCCGAGGTTCTTTATGGTTGCGAGCTTTTCTTGTCGAACCTGTGTTGACGGATTGTGGGTTGATTTTTTTTTTTTTTATGTCCCTCTTTGGCAGAAAATCCGTGGAAAGGTATATGTAGGTCACCGGCTGTCCTGTTTTTTGGTTGTAAAAGTTCCACTAGCTCGGAAATCCAAACCTTCATGACTCGGTGACACAGACGCTGTGCCGAAACCCTCTAGCCACAGGCTGGCTGTGCGGCGGGCCTGGTCTCGGCTCCCCCTTTGGTGTCCCAGCCTGTCTTCCAGGCCTGTCACCAGCCAGGCTTGCCGCGGGGCTCACAGCAGTGGTCTCTCTGGCGGTCCTCGTCCGGGGCCTCGCCTGCCCCTGCCCGTGAGCACGCTGCACCCCGAGGACCTCGGCACCTCTGGCCAGGCCCCCGCCCCGGAGCCCCGCCTCCCACTGAGCCCCCCACTTCCTTCCTCCGCAGGGAGAAGCTGGACTCCTTCCTCCCCGCCCACCTCTGCAAGCGGGGCCACGGGCTCTTTGCTGCCCTCCGGGGCCGCGGGGCCAAGGCGGGGCCGGGGGAGCAGGGCCTGCTGAACGCCTACTGCAAGGTGAAGGAAGCGGCTGGCGGTGACAGCGGGCGCGGGGCCTCCCTCAGCACCCACTACCGTGCCTACCTCCTCAAGAGCCACGAACTGCCCTTTTACGGGTGAGCGACCCCCTGGCTGTCATCGTCACGGGCAGCCACGGCCACGGGGCCTCTGCTGTCCCCTCCCCTGACAGCCCAACAGTCTGCACGGCCTGCCAGGGTGCCCACCTCTGCGCCCGCCGAGCTCTGTCCTCACGTGGGGCGTGTCTCGGGCCCCACGGGGACCGAGCCGGACCCCTGTCCTCCCCTTGCACCTGTCCCAGGCCGGGCGGCGACCCTCCTTCCACCCGCCACGGTCACCTGGCCGCTGGGCCCGCGGACCTTGCGCGTGGCCGGTTCTCTCACGCCACCAACAGTGGTCGGTGGCTCTCGGGTACCTGCTGCGTGCCAGCGATCGAGGCGCTGGCGATACCTCGGTGAGCAGAGAGACGCGGGCCCTGCCTGGTGAGGCCGCCTTGCCGGTGGGAAGTCAGACAGCAGCAGAAGTAGAGACCTCAGGTGGCACGAGCGGCAGCCGGGTGACCGGCGAGGACAGTGTGGCCGTGCCCCGAAGGGGAGATACGGTTCAGGCCGGGTGGTAATAACGCAGGAGGTGAGACGCGGTCAGATGCCGGGGTGTTTGAGGGTACGGTCGACAGGATTTGCTAGACAGACGGACAGTGGGACGGATGAAGGCGAGGAGGCAGAACTCCAGGTGTCTGGCGTGAGCACATGAACGATGGTGTCATCAGCCGAGACGGGACCGTGCCACGGAGCGGGTTGGGGAACGTTTGGGGGTTTGGATTTGGACGTGTTGATTTTGAGATGCTCACTAGATACCCAGCTGGCGATTCCGGGCGGGCAGTTAGGTTTCTGAGTCTAGAGTCGGGTAGTCATTGGTGAGCATCAGCATCTGGGCGCTTTGAAACCTGGAGCCTGAAGACCTGGCCAAGGAGGTGCGAGTGGACAGGCGCAAGGAGGCCCCGGGACGGCGAGGCGGGCGGGTGGGTCTCTACGAGCCGGGCAGAGGGAAGTGTCAGGGAGGAGGAAGTGACCAAGCGTCGCACGCTACCACTTCCGGGTGTCGAATTCAACGTGCCCTGGGTGGTCGATGGTTGACCTTGGTTTCAGCATCGTGGGGGTGGCAGCGGGTGGAGGAGAGTGAGAAGAGACAGGAGACGGCGGGTATGGCTGGCCCCTTCAGGGGTCGGTGCTGTGCAGTGGAGTCCAGAGATGCAGCCTTTATGGGTGGATGCGGGGGCAGAGGCTTTTAATTTTTATGGTGAGCGAATGTGTGTGTACAGATCAGGCTGATCCGACAGAGGGTGAGAAACTGAGATGAGGGTAGCCAAGTGGCTGCTTCTGGTTGCTTCCGTGTCCTCAGTGAGGTAGGAGTCCCAGCCATCCGCTGAACCTGTAGAAGTCTTCCAGGAGCAGGGACAGGAGCAAGGCTGCTCTCAGGACCCAGAGGAGCACGTGCTTGTCTCCAGGCCAGTCCCGGAGCGAGGGTGCAGGCTGTCACAGAGAGTGGGACTCAGCAAGGGCTCTGGCTTCGCCTGGTGCGAGGAGGAGGCAGGCCAGGCAGACGTAGGAGAGGGAAGGACGTGGCGGGGCAGGGGGAGAGGGTGGCGGCTCAGTGAGTTGGTGTGCCAAGGCCACTATACCTTTTCCCCTTCCCCGTGTCAAGCCCTGAAGCCTCCCTGAGTGGCCCCTGTCCCCTCATGACCCCGAGCAGGTGCAACTTGACCCCACTGCTGCTGAAGGGTCTTGGTCTGACAGACCGTGGGCAGCGGAGTTCTCCCAACCTGATATGGCCTGGCAGCTGCCAGCAGCCTCAGCCCCATCCCCTCCTGGCGGTTCCCCGGACGTAGCCTCCTCTGTCCCACCCCCAGGTTCACACTCTTCTCTCCGTCTGAGGTGCCTGCCCTTCTCTGTGACGCTCCTCTCCTCCCCCTGCCTGTTCAAGCCCTCCTGTCTTGCATGGCCAGTGCAGATGCCACCACCCCCAGGAAGCCTCCCTCCCACCCCCTCTCTGTTTCTCCCTCCCCAGGGGCAGGTTTCCATTTAACCGTCGGTTACCAAAATGGCTTAAACTTCTCATATGCCCAGGGCAGGGCCTGGCCAGAGCATTGAGGAGGGTGACCCCGGACGGTCTGTTCCTGGTGCGGGAGGTGACCGGCTAATGGCAATTCCCCTTCCCAGGTGTGCCTTCTTCCATGGTGAGGTTGACAAGCCGGCCCAGGGCTTTTTGCACCGGGGCGGGCGAAAGCCGGTGGTGGTGGCCATCAGTCTGGAGGGCGTGCATGTCATCGACAGCAGGGAGAAGGTACCTCCAGCTTCTCCAGGGTGGGACCTGGGTTGGGGGAGCAGGGAGCCTCACTGGAGAGGGCACGGGGTGCTCACGCGGGCCTTCCTGCTTCTCGCGGGCTGGTGGTTGGCCCGGAGGCAGACTGGATGGCCTGTGTGGCTTCCCTCCCCCTCGGACGGTCCCTGGGGCTTCCAGTGTCATCCTGGGAGCTTCCTTGGGGTCTGCTCTAGGTCAGCTTTTCTGTCAGCACACTAGGCAGGAGGGCAGCTAAGGAAAGGGGAGGCTGGGGCTGGGATTAAAGCCTCTGGGTGGAGGGGGTCTGGCCTGGCCTGGCCACTCTGCCGGACCAATGGCTGGAGACTAGCTATTGGTTTTCCAGAAAAGCCTCATGACTAGAAGCCCTCTCCGGCTGCCAGAGTCGGGCTTCTTCCCCTGTATTTGGCATAGGCTGTCGGTTGGTTCCCTGCGTAGATGGTGGTGTCAGCATCCTGCCCTGTGGGGCAGTTTCTCTGCACTTGGGCCAGAGTCTGTCCTAAGCCAGCAGAAAAGTTTTGGGTGACTTACCCCCAGAGAGAGATCCCAGCCCCTCCTGGGCACCTGTGCCCAAGTATGCTGGGCCCAGAGCCCAGCTCGGCCTGCTGAGACGCTACCCAGCTGATCTCATGGAAAATCCCCCCTACCCTCCACCCCTTCCCCCACGTGACTGCCCCAACTGTCAGGGGCTTGACCGGCTGGTGAGTAGTGCCATGGGTCAGGGGCTCTCAGCCTCCCCAGACCACAACCCCCTTTGAGGGTTTGATGAAAGTGGGGACTCCTCCGAGAAACTCATACAGGAATTTAGACTCAGCCTTGGGGATAAATAGCCTGGCCAGGCATCCCCTCCTGGTGTCACGTGAGCAGGCTGGGGTGGGGGAATGGACTCGGCTCCGAGAATCCAAGCTCTGTGTCTCCCGCTGGCCAGCACGTCCTGCTGGGCCTGCGTTTCCAGGAGCTGTCGTGGGACCACACCTCTCCCGAGGAGGAGGAGTCTGTCCTGTGGCTAGAGTTCGATGGGGACCACGAGGGCACCCCGGTCAACAGGTTGCTCAAGATCTACTCCAAGCAGGTAGTGGGCATTGCCTGCACGGGGGGCGAGGTCGGGGTGGGGTAGCCTGGGCTCAAGGGGTCCCAGGCTACTGGAGGCTCCGGGCTGGCTGACAAGGAGGCGAGAGGGCTGCCGAGCGCCTGGGGACCAGGGGAGCTGACGTCAGCTGAGCCAGAGCCACTCTTGCGAGTCAGAGGCCCGGTTTGCAGATGCCACGCTGGGCTTGTGGCTGTGTGACCAGCCGGCACTGGCTCCAGTCCTCGAGGCCCCCTGGGAGTTGGGTGCTCTCAGAGGAGAAGTGGGCGTGGCGGGGCGAAGGCCCCTCGGCACCTTTGTTTCACTCTGTGCACACGGCCCTCATCCCTGCACCTCCCTGCTGCGAGCCCAGTGGCCTCTGCCTTGCCACACCCAGTACACAGATGGCTGTCCTCCGTTCCCGGCTCAGCTTGACTGTGAACTCTTGGCCACTCCTGTCCCCTGCAGTGGCTCCTCTGATCCCCTGGCCTATAGCATCACAAAGTCTTCCCTCTCGCGGCTTTGCATACACGACTGTCCCCACTTCTGCTGATGATTCTGTCATTTTTACATCACTAGGCTAGACCCCTTTTCAAAGTAAATGTGTTATTGTATCATCTGTAAAGAAAAGTTACCAAATCCTAAGTGTATGGCTCAACGGGTTTTCTGAAAATAAACCCACATAACACCTTTCAGATTGCGAAAAAGAGCCAGGACCCCAGGAGAACCCTCGAGCCTCCTCCCAGCAAGGGCGCCCCCCATCCTGACTTGTTTCACCCTCGAGTCTTTCTGCCTGTTTTTGAACCTTCTGGCACAGGCTCCCTCAGTTTGTTCTCTTCTGTCTGGTTTCTTCTGCTCAGTGGTGTGTTTGTGAGCTCTGTCCTCCCTGCAGGTGGCAGTGGCTTGATCTTTTGGAGAGGCTCTCCGATGTCCCATCGTCCACGTTCCCCAGCCTTGACTTTCCCACCCATTGCTGATGGACACTTGGATTTCCTGTTTGGGACTGTTGCCAGCAACGCTGTCGTGATCACTGTCATGTGTGTGCTTTGTGCGCATACGTGGGCGTCCCCCTGGGAGTGGGATGGCTGGGCCCCCAGGTCAGCACACGCTCACTTGAGGAGACACTGCCAAGCTGTCCACAGCCGTCACGCAGATGTGTGCCTGCCGCTCCCTGTCCCTCCATTTCAAGTTAATTTTTTACATGAAGTGTGATGTATAGATCAACATTCTCTCTCTCTCTCTCTCTTTTTTTTTCTTTTTGTTCCAGCATTATCTGTTGAAAAGACTACCCTGTCTTCATTGAATTGCCCTGTGTCTCTGTTGAAATTCAGTTGGCCAAGTGTGTGTGGGTCTATTTCTGGATTGTCTGTTCTGTGCCCTTGATCTATGTGTTTGTCTTTCACTAATAATCCCACCGTACCGATGACTGAAACTTAATAGTAAACTTGAAATCGGGTGGTATGATTTCTAGGACTTTGTTCTTTTCCAAAATTGTTTTTGACTATCCCAGTTCCTTTGCATTTCCATATAAATTTCAGGAAAAGCTTGTTGATTGTTACCCTTCCTCCCCCCAAAAAAGTCTTCTGAGATTTAGATTAAGATTCCATTGAATCTGTAGATTAATTTTGGAGAGAATTAACATCCTAAATCTTCCAGGCCAATAATTTCTACATCTCCCTTTATTTGGCTTTGATTTCTTTTCACTAATATTTTATAGTTGTCAGCATAGAGATATTGTACATCTTTTATTATATTTATCCTTAAGGTTGTCTTTTTTTTTCTTTCTTTCTTTCTTTCTTTCTTTCTTTCTTTCTTTCTTTCTTT